>NW_025814881.1:292500-333722 GCF_022079265.1 Lynx rufus
TTTATAGATGATATGTCACTGCATGCCCCAAATCCAAAGCAATATGCAGATAAGACACTCGAGTAAGAAACAATATATTGTGGGGAATAAGCTTAGACAATTAAAAGACTAGTTATTTGGAAAAATCAATATACGAAATGTCTTTCCTGACAAACTATTGGCAGATTCAATGCAACTCCGATGAGAAACGGCTTTGGAGAGCTTGCTAAGTTGATTAAAGAAGACCTGTGGAGTCCTTCCTTCCTTTCTTCTTTCTCATCCCCAACAGTTTAGTTCCCAGTCCTAGAAACAGAGGCATGGAGTTGTGGGGGTCCAGAGTGAGGTGCTGGAGCTTAGACAGAATGGGGAAGGCATTACGTGTGGGACGGTCACCCTGCACAGTGTTGGAGCTCAAGTGAGAGCATCCCTGAAAAGTGAATGATATAGAATAATGAAGTATCACAGACTGGACAGGGTGGGGAGGCATCTGCACAGGGGAAGAATAGCCCAGCGTGGGTTTTTAGAACCTGCAGGGGGGCAAACCGTCTGCAGAAGAGGTGGCCTGCCACAGGGTGTCTGAGAAAGGAGGTATGTACGTGTCTCAAAGTACTTCCCCACAAAATACTAAATAATTGGAAAGTGGAAAGTTAACATTCCAGGGGAGAAACCTGGCAGATACTACCTCCGGTGGCCAACATTAATATCCCAGTGTTGGGACAAATCAGAATTGTAGGTCTCATGATAGGATGCAATGAAAAGGGTAGGTTGTAGTGATACTCTTGCTAAAAATGTATGATCTGAATTTTACCGTAAGGAAACCTAAGAAAAATCCACATTGAAAGACATTCCACATTACTGGAGTTTACTCGTCAAAAAGGTTAAAAGTCATGAAAGTCAAGGAAAGACAAAGGAACTGTTCTAGAGTGAAAGAGACTAAGACACACAACTGAATTCAATACATGGCTCTGAACAGGACCTTCCTTGGTATTACGTATACTACAGATAAGTGAGCAAACTTTAAAGAATTATGAGGAATAAATGATAGAATTATACTGAACCTTGAACAAAAGAGTTTTAATGGGTGCACTGACTACACACAGATTTTTTTTCAGTACTGGAAATGTATTTTCTTTTATAATTTTCTTCACGGTATTTTTTTCTATAGCTTACTTTATTTTAAGAATATAGTACGATACATATCATATACAAAAGATCATTGGTAGTAGCAGTGGTTAAGTCTTTGGGGGTCAAAAGTTCATGGCTTTTTGACTGTGGGGGCCAGGGCTCTGAGCCCTTAACCCCATTGTTCAAGCGACAAGTGTATTAGAGTTAATGTTCTGATTGTGAAGGTTGTATGGTAGTTATGTGGAATGTACTGACTTGTAGGATTTAAATGCTACAGGAATCAGGCATCCCATTAGTAATTTACTTGCAAATGGCTCTGGGGCAAGGGTGGGGGGGGGAGTTCTTTTTTTTTGTTTGTTTCTCTATTTTTTCTTTTCTCTAACTTTGTTTCCAAAAAGCAAATCAAAAATAACTAACTAAATAAATAGAAAAGGTGAAAAGCCTTAGGCAAATCTCATTTCTCCATGTGGAAAGAGCTATGAATCACTGTTTACAATTAAAGTTATAAATAGGTTTTATGGCTCTATAAAAAATTCTAATAGGTACAAACATTGGCAATAGCCATAGCAGGAATACATCAAACTAACGTCTAAATCTTTAGGCCCACATATAGTGATAAAAATTGGAAAATACAAAAAAGCCATCCATAGACACTACTGAAGTATTAATGACAACTTGGTTGTTTGGGTGCTGTTCAAACAGCAGGGAGTGGAACAGTCTGATGTATGTCAAACCCTCTAGTGCTGGTTTCCACGTACAAAATGTGCTTAAAAGTTAATGAGATGCCAAGAAACATAGTTTAAAATATTATACAGATTTTCATTACACACATATGACACAAAAACATTATCCTTTAATCAAGATTTTTCCATATAGTGTGTTCAGTTGGGAAACAATGAAAATGTTTTGTAAGCACCCAGTAAATTTTTTCTATTTATTTTTCAAATCAGATAATTTTTGTTCAAAATCTGTACATATTCTCGTGATGCTTTCCATACTGGATCTTGATTTAGAATTGAATCATCAGTAGATACTAAAGGAGTTCTACAGGATCTTCGTTCAAATTCGGTAGCAGCTGAAAAGGAAAAGAAAGAATTATCTTCTGTCTCCAAAATACTTTTCACTACAAGTCCTTAAAAAAAAAAAAAAAAAGAAAGAAAGACGGGGCGTCTGGGTGGCTCAGTCGGTTAAGCGGCCGACTTCGGTTCAGGTCATGATCTCGCGGTCCGTGAGTTCGAGCCCCGCGTCAGGCTCTGTGTTGACAGCTCAGAACCTGGAGCCTGTTTCAGATTCTGTGTCTCCCTCTCTCTGACCCTCCCCCGTTCATGCTCTGTCTCTCTCTGTCTCAAAAATAAATAAACGTTAAAAAAAATTAAAAAAAAAAGAAAAGATAAGAAAAGAAAAAGAAAAAAAGAAAGTTGGGGCCTTTATGAAAAGGTGTCAAGAAAATTGAAAAATAACTATGTACAACTGCAATTTGAAACCCAAGATTAGTATTAAATATATTTTGCTCAGGGTTGCACACTGAATGAATTGCTATTGTGGATAAATATCAGAGTTTCTGTTTTTTTCATTACAAGGTGAAATTACAAGATGAGGACACAGTCCACCCTGAACAATCATAAACTATAAACTGAAAAATCAAACAGGCATTTCCAAACATTTCTGAACAGGACCTTCCTTGATATACAGATGTAAGTGACAGGTATAAAACACAACACTACTGGAACATACAGAAGGGACATCCCAGTTTTGCATCAATATTGTCTGCTTTTTGGTGAAGGTGATATGTAAGCTGACACCTGAAGGACAAGAAAATAGTATGCTCGGTAGAGTGAAGAAGCACATAGAAAGAGCTAGATGTGAGGAAGAACACTTGTGCAATTATGAGTAGTTTAGTTTGACAAGGTGCTAGAGCAAAGCAGGAGAGTAGGGCAAATAGTGAGACAAGGCTGAATAATCTGGCAAGAAGCAAACTGATTTGGGTGTTTTCATTCCATGCTAAGGAATTTGAAGTTTTACCCAAGGGCAAAAGCAATGACAAAGTCAATGAGTGAAGATTGAAACCTGTTACCTGTCAAGTGACAGCTATATGACCTCTACTTACTTAACCAAGCATTACTAAGACGACTTTGGCTTTTTGGGTCTTCTATCACTAGCGGAAACAACAATTTGATAAAGCACACCTTTTCTGAGACTTGTGCAGGTTGACAGTTCCATAGGGATGGCACCAGTGAAGGAAGATTATCGCCAGAAATAATAACAGATATATAGACTTAGGGAGATTGAAAAAACTTCTTTAGCGTTTATTTATTTTTGAGAGAGAGACAAACCACGAGCAGGCAGGGGCACAGAGAGAGGGAGACCCAGAATCTGAAGCAGGCTCCAGGCTCCGAGCTTTCAGCACAGAGCCCTCTGTAGGGTCTGAACCCACCTGAGCTGAAATCAGTCGCCCAACCGACTGAGCTACCTGGGTGCCCCTAGACTTTTGGGAGATTTTAAAAGAGCTATGGAACATGAGGACTAAATGAGGAAGAAGTGTGTTCTTCATTATGCTCATGCTTTTACATTTTTTATTAGATATGTACAAAAAAAATGTGAATGCAGTATCCATTATCCAAACAATGGAAAGGGATGCCATTTACTATTTATAGTTTATTTCAGAAATCAATGATATCTAACTTCATACATTTTTGGAAACATACCTTCTTCTAGTGCTCTGGTTACTCCTTTGTCCAACTCCCGCTGCATCTGAGAGAAGTCAAATATTATTTAGAATGTGTAAGGTAAACAAAAGACATTGTAGGAATTATATATAGCTTACGACATGTGGTCTTGAAACAAAACTTGTAGAGATTAAACCAAAGTTAGGGATTGCTTACATAGAAAGACAATCACATGAATAAAATAAATTCCTACCTATTTTATGTTAGTTTTAGGTAATGGAGAACAGATACATACATACACACACGTATATATGTGTGTATATATGTGTGTGTGTGTGTATGTATACGTATATATAATATGTGTATATTATATATATATGTGTATATATATATATATATATATGTATAATGCTATTTAAGTGAATCTGATAAAAAGCACAATTAATATTGATCTATTAAATGTGTATAATCTCTGAAAGGTGATGTTTGATCTTACTGGTACATAACAGTTTAAACAAGAATCATATTGTATACTGAATTATTACTTGGAAATGATTAGAAAACCTGCCATTTATGAAAGTTTAATCAGTTTTTTACCTGAATGAATTGTTCCTTAAAATGGGCTTTCCATTCTTTCACTTTTAGAAAAACAAAATTTGAAGGAATGCTTTTGCTACTAATTTTTCAGGACTGACTCTTAAATACATATAAAATGAAGAAAGTGGGACTGTCATACTGTCATGTGGAAAATTCTACTGGCAAAAAATTGAGTGATAATATTTTGCTATCTGTATTATGACTAAAACACTTATTTCTTTTCATATGCACACAAAGATTTCAGAAAATCTCTTTGAAGAAAGGAAAAATAGAGGGTTGCAACAGTTTTCAAACTTAGCTTCTGATTTATAACTTTCTCAATTAGAGATAAGGAAAACAATATACAATTTTCAATTGTAACTTTGTTTCCTTTCTCCAAATTAGGACCAAGTTTGGAAACACTTATTAAAGTTATGGTTATCTACTAACTTATGAAATGTGTACGAATATTTCCAACTACAGGTGACCCTTGAATAACACAGGGGTTGCGGTGCAGTCAAAAACCTGCATATAATTGTTTCATCCCCCCAAAACTTAATTACTAATCGCCTACTGTTGACCGGAAGCCTTACTGGTAACATAAACAGTCGATGCGTACATGTTTGTACAGTAGAATAAGCCAGGGCAAAAAAATGACATTGAGAAAAACAGAAGGAAGAGGAAATACACTTACAGTACTATAGAGTATCCAAAAATAATCCATGTGTAAGTAAAGTAGGCCCTCACAGTTCGAAACCATGTTGGTCAAGGGTCAACTGTATATTACAACTGTTCCTGTCTAGAATGTTCTTATTTAGATCTTTCTTATACAAGGTAGCCTCTCCCTGAATGCCCCAAACGGGCCCCAAAATAGCGTACTGAACATAATCAACACTGGTGATAAGGATTCCAATGTCTTTACAAATGTAGGTGTGAGGACAAATGTTTTGGCTGACATGTTTCCCAATATTTTCAGAGACTGTTTTCCCTAATACCTTTTTTTAATTGAAGTATAGTTGACAGACAATGTTACACTCATTTCAGTATACAAATTCAGATTGGACAATTGTAGACACTATGCTATGCTCACTACCGTACGTGTAGTTACCCTCTGTCACCATACAACATTAATACAATATTATTGACGATACTTCATATGCTGTATTCTTCATTCCTGTGACTTACCTATTTTATAACTGGAATTTGTACCTCTTCCTCCTCTTCACCTATTTTGTCCTTACTCTCTACCCACCTCCCCTCTACCAACCACCAATGTGTCCTCTGTAGTTATGATTCTGTTTGTTGACTTGTTTGGTTTTTTTATATTCCACATGTAAGTGAAATCAGATGGTATTTATTTGTCTTTCTCCGATTTATTTCACCTAGCATAATACCCTCTAGGTCTATCAATGTTGTCACAAATGGCAAGATCTCATTCTTTTTGATAGCTGAGGTATATTTCATTGTATACATATTACACATCTTCTTTATCCATTCATCTATCGATGGACGCTTAGGTTGCTTCCATATTTTGGTTATTGCAAACAATGTTTCAATAAATATAGGGGCGCACACAACTTTTCAAATTAGTGTTTTCATTTTCTTTGGGTAAATACGCAGTAGTGGAATTAATGAATATCTATTTTTAAGTTTTTGAGGAACCATAACACTTTTTTGACAATAGCATTATATTCAGGCCTTATAAAATGAATGGGACAGCATTACTATACCAGACTTATAAAATTAATAACTCAATACCAGATGATGGGGGAAGGCTTTATTCAAACAATTTTATATTACCATTAATAAATTCGATATAAAATATAAACCACGTTTTTTACATGACATGACTTAAGGAACTACCAAGGTAATGTTGCATCTTTTCCCCAAAAGCTCTGTTCCTAAATATTTACCTCTGTGACCTTTATGTTTATTTCTAGGTAAAAACTGTGTTTCGATGGTGAAAATAGCTTTCAAGTCCATGAATGAGGACACATGTGTACCTTTATGTACACCTTTCCATTTATCAGAAATATAAGAGGGTGAGAAAATTATACACAGAAAAACTATATATCAGCAAATTTTAATTCAAAGAACACTTTTAGAGAATTTTTAATTAGAAGGATTTTCTCAATACTGTTAGCATTCAAATATGGCCCACAGAAATCTAAGGTTCAGTTGGGGACACTGCAGGATTGAGGGACAAGGAAGTCACAGCCATAGCCTCCATCTCTCCTTTAGTTAGACAGCTCTACTTCTCTCTGTTTTACACAATACAGTTTAATGCAAAAAAATTACGTTCTATTCTTAGAAAAAAAATTATTTTGAAGGTATTAAAATCACTAATTTAGTCAAAATCCCGAATTTTGCGTAATAGACAAAAAGGGCTCAGAGAGAGTGTTCTTTGCCTGAGGTCATGAAACCAACTAGATGCAGACCAGGAATACACTTCTGGTCTTACCAAGCCTAGAGTTCTATGCCAGTTACTTCCTCATAGTCAGGAAAAATATGTGTATTTTAAGTATAACTCAGAGGAAATGAATACATAAAACTCTGTCATGTGGCTCAATAATGTTTAGGTATGAGGCACACAATAGTTGCTCTCTAACTAAATTACAAATTTTAAAGTCATGAATAAAAATAAAGGAACAGAAATTATGTTAACTCCTTTTAGTAGCAGTCAATTTTTAAGCACAACTTTTTTAAACGACAGGACAGAGAACTTGAGAGAGAAAATCTTCAGGTGAAGCAAGCAAGCTGAAACTGAGGAAATTCTTCCTGAAAGAATGATTTATTTCTTCCAAAGAAATTTGGTTTATCAAAATCAATCAACAAATGAGTGAACCCATGGTGTGGTTATTTATAGCAAAATTTAAAACCCAACAGATTTCTCTTTCCCATCTAGCATGCTTCTGTCTAACCTCTCATCATTAGTTGGTATGTACAAAAGACACAATTCACTTTATTTATAATTGAAATCCAGTCAGAAATAATAGGTGAACCTTCACTTCTCACATTTGGACTTCTCTCTCTCTCCCTCCCGACAGGAAGGGAGACTTACCTAACGGGTGAATTTGGGAGAAGGAGCTAAGCAGTGCTTATGTGTTTCTGAGTCTCCTCTTTGAAAAGATGTGCCTGCCCACAGTAACATGAATTTGGGTCTGCTCTCAGCTCTGTGGTAAGCACCCTGCCCCCCGGGGTGGGTGTCAAGCATTTGTTTCCTCAATTGACAACTGTGTGGGGAAGTGCCCAATTTGGGAGGAAGCCCCGTGTGGCTAACATAACCTAAATCATATCCTCCAATTTGTTAGTGTGTATTAGTAATAAAGCTACTAAGTTTCTCTCCGTCTCCCTGTCTCCTGTGTTCTGAATTTAGAAAGAGAAGAGCAGTGTTACTTGTCGCCTACCCAGTGTCACCTGTCACAGCTCCACCAAGAAAAATGACTAGACAACACTTACAGAAACATTCTCTTCTTCCTTGACTTCATAACTAATGTACATTGTTCAAAAGCAACGCCCACTCAAAAGAGAGAAAAAGTTGAAAGAAACCATTTTAGAAACAAACATAGAAAGTCAGACAAACTGAGGACACAGAGGAATACCTTCCAAATGAAAGAACATGACAAAACCTAAGGAAAAAGAAAACTAACAAAACTAAGAAAAAAAAAACTAAGAAAAAAAAAACAGAGATAAGTGATGTACCTCATAAAGAGTTCAAGGTAAAGGTCATAAAGATGCTAAGTGAACTTGGGAGGAGAATGAATGGATCCAGTGATAACATCTACAAAGAGATAGAAAATATAAAAAAGAACCAATCAGAGCTGAAGGATACAATAACAAATGACAAATACACTGGGGGAATCAACAGCAGATAAGAAGATGCAGAAGAACAGATCAACAATTTGCAAGACAGGGTAGTAGAAATCATCCAAGCTGAAAAACAAAAAAGAAAAAAGAACTTTAAAAATGAGACTAGGTTAAGGGACCTGTGGGACAACATCCAGTGTAATAATACTTGCATTCAAGGGGTTCCAGAAAAAGAAAAGAGAAATGGGCAAAGAACTCATTTGAAGAAATAAAAGCTTCATTTTAAAAATTCAAATATTTGCTTGATTTAGCTATTTATAAAATGCTCTACAATCGCTCAGCAAGATATTTTATAAAAATTGAAACAGAGGTGCTATGAGTCAAAAAAAAAAGGAAAAAGAAAAAAGAGTGCCATAAGTAAGAGAGCAATTAAAGATGTATTCTCATGTAAGAAAATAGCAAAAATTTAACTTAAAAGAGAAATTAACCTTTTTAGTGTTACAAGTTGATTTAATTCATAAAAAAAGGACTTACCATGGGTTCTTTTTTTTTGTTTAAAGTAGCCTCCATGCTTAGTGTAGAGCCCAATGCAGGACTTGAACTCATGACCCTGAGATCAAAACCTGAGCTGAGATTAAGAGTTAGACGCTGAAATGACTGAGCCACCCAGGCACCCCCTTGGATTCTTTTAAATAGTAAACATTCATATGTCGTTAAGTGTTTGGAGGACGATCATTCACTGACATACAGTGGTGCAAAAACTGGATGATAGCAAAACCTTCAAATGTTTATGAACCACTGCCAACCGAAAATAAGTCCAAGCATCTAAGTGTACCTGTGGTCAACAGGCAATAACATTTACTTTCTAAAATCAAATTTAAATGAAAGGTTTTCAAGAAATTTAACATGGATCAGTTTAGTTATATTTATTGAATACAGTTAATACTAGGTGTCTCTTGTGGCGCACCTGGGTGGCTCAGTTGTTTTCAGTGTCCAAATCTTGATTTTGATTCAGGTCATGATCTCATGGTTTTGAGACTGAGCCCCACATTCGGCTCAGTGCTGAGCATGACACCTGCTTGGGATTCTCTTTCTCCCTCTCCTTTTGCCCCTCCCCTGCATGCACTCACTCATTCTCTCGCTAAAATAAAATAAAAATAAGTATCTCTTGGAAATGGGAGATCAAGGGACTAATATATATATATATATATATATGTGTGTGTGTGTGTGTGTAAAATTTATATATATATAAAATTTACCTCAGTTCTTTCTTAGCACATATAATTATGACTTTTACTTCGTATGTATTAGTTAGTTAAACAACTCAGAATTTCACCAAATTAAAAGCAACAATTATATCAGATATCTGAAACCCAGAGTAAAACAGATAATATAACTAACCTTCCACAAGGAAGTCTCCCAGTAGGCATATGACGGCCGTGGGTTTAAGGTAGGAATCACTAAGTTTCTTCCTGGAGTAAGGTTTCCATTGAGCACTGAATTATTTTCAAAATGTCCACAATAAGGTGTTTCCAGGCTGAGGCTCATAGTGAGAGTCCTGAGTGAAGTTTGATGCTGCTGTCTCTCCTCAAGAAGTTTTGTATTGCTCTCTGACAGTCTCTCATTAGTCCTGTGAAGATTAAAAAACACAAATACATTTTCTTTTTCCCTAAATCATTCCTAAATGACTTACATCTTTTTAAGTTTCCATAATAGTAAATAGCATTTGCCATTGAACAGTGTTTTAACACTGAACATGTGATAGAGCACACCTACTATCTAAAATTATACTTTTGTTTTGTTTTGTTTTGTTTTTTAATATATATGAAATTTATTGACAAATTGGTTTCCATACAACACCCAGTGCTCATCCCAAAAGGTGCCCTCCTCAATACCCATCACCCACCCGCCCCTCCCTCCCACCCCCCATCAACCCTCAGTTTGTTCTCAGTTTTTAACAGTCTCTTATGCTTTGGCTCTCTCCCACTCTAACCTCTTTTTTTTTTTTCCTTCCCCTCCCCCATGGGTTCCCGTTAAGTTTCTCAGGATCCACATAAGAGTGAAACCATATGGTATCTGTCTTTCTCTGTATGGCTTATTTCACTTAGCATTACACTCTCCAGTTCCATCCACGTTGCTACAAAAGGCCATATTTCATTTTTTCTCATTGCCACATAGTATTCCATTGTGTATATATACCACAATTTCTTTATCCATTCATCAGTTGATGGACATTTAGGCTCTTTCCATAATTTGGCTATTGTTGAGAGTGCTGCTATGAACATTGGGGTACAAGTGCCCCTATGCATCAGTACTCCTGTATCCCTTGGATAAATTCCTAGCAGTGCTATTGCTGGGTCATAGGGTAGGTCTGTTTTTAATTTTCTGAGGAACCTCCACACTGCTTTCCAGAGCGGCTGCACCAATTTGCATTCCCACCAACAGTGCAAGAGGGTTCCCGTTTCTCCACATCCTCTCCAGCATCTATAGTCTCCTGATTTGTTCATTTTGGCCACTCTGACTGGTGTGAGGTGATACCTGAGTGTGGTTTTGATTTGTATTTCCCTGATAAGGAGCGACGCTGAACATCTTTTCATGTGCCTATTGGCCATCTGGATGTCTTCTTTAGAGAAGTGTCTATTCATGTTTTCTGCCCATTTCTTCACTGGGTTAAAATTATACTTTTAAAATTGTTCTAAAGAAATACTTATGTTTCCAGGGGGATCCCTAACTAACCATTCAAATTAGGGAAGGGAGAGAAGTGGCTATCAGTGATGTACATGGCTTAACGAATAATACTTGCTGTCTTCTGGAATGGCTCTACTGACAACATCCTTCAGGATGCCAGTATATATACACACTTATATTTAGTAAACCTGTTTACAGATATAAAAATAAACCATCCCTCAAAGACATTTTCAAGCGTTTGCTTTCACCACTCTTGTACATTTCACTTACTATCTCAAAGAAACTGAGCATTTGACACCGAGGAATCACTGAGACCAACCATCTCTAGGGGAGATAGTAGATGGCAGACGTGTGATCAGAAAGAATTAAAACAGCTACAGAGGCAATTAGCTTATAACAGTTACCAAGGCACTGGAGGCAGAATCTGCCCTTTCTGTCTTCAGTCTTCCACATACCTCCCTCCCACCACGGTGCTCTTTTTAGCCACTTTGGGAACTCTACTCCCCTTCAGCCCTGTGTGAGTCTTTCTGTATTTCACATGTATGCCATTATGTAAAATAGAAAAACCATAAAGGATAGTTTGTCTCAAGGCCCACTCTAGTAATAATACCAAAGTTCACAATCAAGAGAATAAATGTACCAAGCTGCCAGGATGAGTAGTAGTAGTACTTGACCTTTTAGGTTAAAGATGTCATCTTCCAAAAATGAACTCATCGGCATTTCTATTTAGGGTACTTCTGACAAGCAATTTTATAATAATATGCTTCTAAATGAGAAAGCTTCAAACAATGCACTTGAAGACTAGCAGATCCGATCAATGGAAAATATACAGGGTGGGGGGTGCGGGGGTGGGTGGGAGAAGAGGTCCTGTAAAACCAAAAAGAAGAGGAGGGATGCAAACTGTCCTGGACTAACATTTCAAAGGTAAGTTCATTTAGAAACATCATTTTCCAAAATTACACGATGTAGTTGGCTTTCACTTCCTACTCATCTCATGATCTTGGCTCCACAGAAATTATGCTTTAGAGGCAAATGAATAAGCTAAATTTCTTGTCTATGATTCTGTTTTGGCTTACCTGTTCAGCTCATTTCTCAAGGACTTTCTAACTTTTAATTCTTCTAGGTAGAGTTGCCTGTAGCTTTCCAACTCTGTTTTAGTAGAATCTTCTTGAGACGTCTTCATTGTAGAGACCTGAGATTCCAGATCTTTAATTCTAAGTTCCATTTGACTTCTCGTTGAAGCATGAGCATTTTCTCTTAACTGGTCCAAGTTTTCTTGAGCTGCTGCTTGTGCCTAAAGCAAATTGACAGGATAGTTTTAAAATAGCTATAATCTGAATAATTAATTATACCTGTTTCCTTTAGTTCTGAGTCAATGATTCACAGAGCAATTTTAAAGGAAAAAAAAAAGCCCAAGTGTAAAATATTTATCATCAATGTCAACTGAATTAAATATGATTTATAAAATTAAAGTTCAATCATTCTTGTATTAGTATTCACGCAATCTGATAATTCAAATAATAGAATCAATGACAAAATTTTAAAAGTCAACAATAAACTTAAGAATAATCCAAGTAGAGTGCAATTTTTAAATCATAAGTTTTCTTTTCCTCTTCATACTGAGACTAGTTGTTTAAATCATCATTTTTTCTTATCCGCTCGATTTAGTAGGAACAATGATGAAAACTGAAATCTTTAAAGGGAGGAACAAATGCCTCCAGAAATCTACAAATTTCCATAAAGCAAGTAGAGGAAACCCGTACAATACATCTATCCAAAATGTAATTTGCAGTGAAATGAACGAAAGCACATTACAGATCAATCAATTAACCTGTAAAAACAGGTTGACTTCGTGTAATTTTTGTACTATGTCCAGTCGTGCTCTTTCTTCAATCTCCCGTTTATACTGTTCCACTTGACTGCGTTCTACCATATTCATTTCCATAAATTGTTTCAATTTTACTACTTCTCGTTGTAACTTCTTGTTATTGCTCTCTAGTTTTTCACGTTCTTCTTCGAAAGCTTTCATTGATAATAACTCTTGTTGAAGAATTTGATTTTTTGCATCCAGGTGTAGACATTTTGAAGATGTAGTTTCCAGTTCTGTTGTAAGGACATCAGCCTGCATGGATAAAACACTATAGTTTGGAAGTGGAGTGGAAAGAGTCTAACTCAAAACTACGATCAAAATTTGTTTTCAGATTTTAAGTAATCTCTAAGCCCAGTGTGAGGCTTGAACTCACAATCTCAAGATCAAGAGTAACTGAGCCAGCCAGGCACTCAAAATTTTAAATAAACTCATTTGCAATAAAATGTTACCTGTCTTAGAATGTGGAACCTTAAACAACTCAGAACATCAAGAGCAAACTTAAAGCCATCAGGTGTTACTGAAATAGATCTTTGCTATCATTGTCTTTACTACACAACATTTGCACTTGATTCTATACTTTTATTTTTCTATCATTCTTTCATATCTTTCTTTCATAAATAAGTCCCCTCTTAGGAGAAAGTCTCTTAGCCCTTCCCCCATCTTAACACTCCATCATTTTTAAAGAAGTTTTAGCAATATCATTTTGACTTATGTTTGCCCGCGTCCAAAAATACGTCCCAAGATAAGACTCTGAAAATAAGACTCTAATTCGTGAATCTATAGGTAATGATTCTAATGCCACGGCCTTTTTCTGAGCTGCAAATGTTTTAATGCTAATTTGAACTGCATTCCCAGGAGAAATGATTCTCCAGGTTAAGAAATCACATCTCCCAGTATAAAACTTTAATTGGATAATCCACATATTTTTGAGGCAAAATAAAAACTTATTTCAATACTGTTATCTTGTAATCCTTTGTTACTTTCTAGAAAATAAGAGATCATACTAAACAACAACAACAACAACCACAACAACAAAACTGGCTGGAGTTTCAGTGATGCTGAGTTGGAAAGGTCTTCCATCCGTTACATAGGATTGGTAAGACAAGGTGAGTGGATGTGGTCGTTTTATAAATTTGTTGATACTTCTGTGAACATCGCTCCCCTTAAATATATGCTAGCTTCAGTAACTGGTTTCTAGTGAACAGAATATGCAGAAGTGCTGTGATTTTTAAGGCCAGCTTGGAAAATGTGATACAGCTTCCATCTGACTTTCTTTGTCTAGGGAAGCTCACCCTTAGAACCCAGCCACCACGTTGTGAGGAATCCCAGGCTACCTAGTGAGTCTTCATGTAGATACTCCAGCTGAGACTAGCCAACGTCCTAGCCAAAGGCCAGCCTCAACAGCCAAACACGTGCACGAACAAGCCTTTAGATGATTCTAGTCTCCAGCTTCCAGTTATGCCAGCTGATGCCAAATGAAGAAGAAATGAGTTGCCCTACCCTGCTTTGCCTAAACTAAAGATTGGTGAACAAGATAAATGCTGTTTTGAACTACTAGGCTTTGAGGTGGCTTATTATGCAGCAGTAAATTACTACCACAGATACTGATACTAAAACCGGTGTGCTGCTATTGAAAAAAACCTAAAACTAAACTTCCTTTGAACCGGGAGGTAGGTGGAACCTGGAAAGATGTAGAAAAGCATAAGAATGAGACCCAAACAGGGCCTCCACAAGACTCTTAGTGGAAGCCTGATGGCCTGTGAAGAGGCTGACGGCAAGGGTTTCTAAGCAAGTGAAGAAAATGACACTGGAGGAAAGGGAAGTCATGTTACAAAATACCTGAAAGTAAAGCGGATAGGAAAGAGAAACTAAAGAAAGACTATGCAACTGAAAGGAACCAGGACTTACTGGGTTCAAGTATCTGTTTCTCATTTACAGCCTCTCTACATGTGGAACTGGCAAATAATGCCAACGTGAAGAAATGGTTTTTGGGTTACGAGAAAATCCAGGGTGCTACCAGGAAAACAGAAAGATTCAAGGTATGCCTCCAATTTCTTTAGGGATCTTAAGACTATAAGATTTTTTTTTTTTTAAAGAAGGTTCCAGGGGCGCCTGGGTGGTGCAGTCGGTTAAGCGTCCGACTTCAGCCAGGTCACGATCTCGCGGTCCGTGAGTTTGAGCCCCGCGTCAGGCTCTGGGCTGATGGCTCAGAGCCTGGAGCCTGTTTCCGATTCTGTGTCTCCCTCTCTCTCTGCCCCTCCCCCGTTCATGCTCTGTCTCTCTCTGTCCCAAAAATAAATAAACGTTGAAAAAAAAATTAAAAAAAAAAAAAGAAGGTTCCACACCCAACATGGGGCTTAAACTCAGCACCCAGAGATCAAGTGTCACATGCTCTACCAACTGAGCCAGACAGGAGCCCCAAGAGTAGACGAATTTTAAAGGCATTGTCACATAAGAGCTTCACAGGAAACCTGAAGCGAAAAGCTGATCTCAAAAGGACTTGGGAGGGTCGCTTTGCTACAACACGGCATGAAATCCAGTACTATTTATAGAAAACTAAAAAAGGTAAGAAATTTATTGTAGCAAACATACTATTTGCTAGCTTGGACTACGAGAGACCAAATCGTGCAAAAGGAAAAGAGGCCTTTGGGTCTTAGAAGTCCCACAAGGAGGAAGCAGGATGAAAAAACAGCTGCAAATACAGGTCATTCCTTATGAAAAGGAAGGAACCAAGAAGTCAAAGAGTAAAGAAAGGGAAGAGACATGGAGAAAGTATTCCCGTGGTTAGGACTAAATCCTATCTTAAGAACTGACAGCATGCATCAGGCTATATTTCAAAACTCTTATGGACTAGGGTGCTTCCTATCTTCTTTTTCTGAATGGGAGAGTCTTCAGCAGTTGAGTAGAATGTTGCATTTGTGAGTGGTAAATAACTGTCTCTTTCGTTCTCAAGTCCTCATATTGAGAACACTTGCACTCAAGGGGTTATACTTTAGATACCATAACCCAGGCAGCTTATCCCCACTGCACCTGATTAAGATGGTAAGATCTTGGACTCAAGCCCTGAACCTGATGCCATGATAACTGAGACTTGCAGGAGGTATTGGAGGGGGAGGGGAGTGAATGTATTTTTCAGGTGGGAGGAATACAAACATTTGTGGCCAGTGGGTAAATTATACTGCTTTTTAAAGGTGTCCATAGGTTTCAAATATTAATTCCATAAAAAAAAGACCATGGAACAACCTTAGTGGCTTGCTCCTAATGAACAGAATATGTGAATATGATGCTGTGTGTATTCCAAGCCTAGGTGACAAAAGGCGATACAGATTCTGCCTTGCTCTGTATCTCAGGCTGCTTACTTGGAATCTAGCTCCCCATCTAGTGAGGAAGTCTAGGCCACAAAGAGGGTCTAGGTGTGTCACTTTAAGTGTTTCTGCTGCCTCCTGAACTGAAGTCCCAGGCAACAGCCAGCATCAACAACCAGATGTTAGTGAACAAGTCTTCAAATGGATCCAGCCCCAAACCTTTCAGTTGCCCCACCTGAAGCTGAGCGGGGCAGACACTAGCTGTCCTGGCCACGCTTTTCCTAACAGATTTGTGAACAAAAGAAATCTAACCTTTGGGGAGTTCGTTAAGAAAGAAACAAAAATGATAAATGGAACAGTGGATGAAAAAAAAAGAGATAAGACACATAAACTTGTATAGGAGAAGTTGGTCTCCATTAAAGTAGGATGTAATAAATGTTAAGATTAATTTATTAACAACCAACAGTGCTAATGAGAAGAAGCAGATAACTAGAAGCAAGATCTAAGAAGTTTTTCTCTCAGTTTTTCCCCATTTAGGATCATATTAGCTGTTCATTTTCCATATATGGCCTTTATTATGTCGAGGTATGGTTCCTCTAAGCCTACTTTGTTGAGGTGTGCTGCTCTTCAAAACATCCATCATGACCATATGATCTTGTCAATCGATGCAGAAAAGGCCTTTGACAAAATTCAGCACGGTTTCTTAATAAAAACCCTTGAGAAAGTCGGGAGAGAAGGAACATACTTAAAGATCATAAAAGCCATTTATGAAAAGCCCACAGCTAACATCATCCTCAACGGGGAAAAACTGAGAGCTTTTTCCCTGAGATCAGGAACACGACAGGGATGCCCACTCTCCCCGCTGTTGTTTGACATAGTGTTGGAAGTTCTAGCATCGGCAATCGGACAACAAAAGGAAATCAAAGGCATCAAAATTGGCAAAGATGAAGTCAAGCTTTCACTTTTTGCAGATGACATGATACTATACATGGAAAATCCGATAGACTCCAACAAAAGTCTGCTAGAACTGATACACGAATTTAGCAAAGTTGCAGGATACAAAATCAATGTACAGAAACCAGTTGCATTCTTATACACTAACAATGAAGCAACAGAAAGACAAATAAAGAAACTGATGCCATTCACAATTGTGCCAAGAGGCATAAAATACCTAGGGATAAATCTAACCAAAGATGTAAAAGATCTGTATGCTGAAAACTATATAACGCTTATGAAGGTAATTGAAGAAGATATAAAGAAATGGAAAGACATTCCTGCTCATGGATTGGAAGAGTAAATATTGACAAAATGTCAATACTACCCAAAGCTATCTACACATTCAATGCAATCCCAATCAAAATCGCACCAGCATTCTTCTCGAAACTAGAACAAGCAACCCTAAAATTCATATGGAATCACAAAAGGCCCCGAATAGCCAAAGTCATTTTGAAGAAGAAGACCAAAGCAGGAGGCATCACAATCCCAGACTTTAGCCTCTACTACAAAGCTGTCATCATCAAGACAGCATGGTATTGGCACAAAAACAGACACATAGACCAATGGAATAGAATAGAAACCCCAGAACTAGACCCACAAACGTATGGCCAACTCATCTTTGACAAAGCAGGAAAGAACATCCAATGGAAAAAAGACAGCCTCTTTAACAAATGGTGCTGGGAGAACTGGACAGCAACATGCAGAAGGTTGAAACTAGAACACTTTCTCACACCATTCACAAAAATAAACTCAAAATGGATAAAGGACCTGAATGTGAGACAGGAAACCATCCAAACCCTAGAGGAGAAAGCAGGAAAAGACCTCTCTGACCTCAGCCGTAGCAATCTCTTACTCGACACATCCCCAAAGGCAAGGGAATTAAAAGCAAAAATGAATTACTGGGACCTTATGAAGATAAAAAGCTTCTGCACAGCAAAGGAAACAACCAACAACATGAAAAGGCAACCAGCGGAATGGGAAAAGATATTTGCAAATGACATATCGGACAAAGGGCTAGTATCCAAAATCTATGAAGAGCTCACCAAACTCCACACCCGAAACACAAATAACCCAGTGAAGAAATGGGCAGAAAACATGAATAGACACTTCTCTCAAGAAGACATCCGGATGGCCAACAGGCACATGAAAAGGTGGTCAACGTCGCTCCTTATCAGGGAAATACAAATCAAAGCCACACTCAGATATCACCTCACGCCAGTCAGAGTGGCCAAAATGAACAAATCAGGAGACTATAGATGCTGGAGTGGATGTGGAGAAACGGGAAGCCTCTTGCACTGTTGGTGGGAATGCAAATTAGTGCAGCCACTCTGGAAAACAGTGTGGAGGTTCCTCAGAAAATTAAAAATAGACCTACCCTATGACCCAGCAATAGCACTGCTAGGAATTTACCCAAGGGATACAGGAGTACTGATGCATAGGGGCACTTGTACCCCAATGTTCATAGCAGCACTCTCAACAATAGCCAAATTATGGAAAGAGCCTAAATGTCCATCAACTGATGAATGGATAAAGAAATTGTGGTTTATATACACAATGGAATACTACGTGGCAATGAGAAAGAATGAAATATGGCCTTTTGTAGCAACGTGGATGGAACTGGAGAGTGTGATGCTAAGTGAAATAAGCCATACAGAGAAAGACAGATACCATATGGTTTCACTCTTATGTGGATCCTGAGAAACTTAACAGGAACCCATGAGGGAGGGGAAGGAAAAAAAAAAAAAAAAAAAAAAAGGATGTTAGAGTGGGAGAGAGCCAAAGCATAAGAGACTGTTAAAAACTGAGAACAAACTGAGGGTTGATGGGGGGTGGGAGGGAGGGGCGGGTGGGTGATGGGTATTGAGGAGGGCACCTTTTGGGATGAGCACTGGGTGTTGTATGGAAACCAATTTGTCAATAAACTTCATATAAAAAAAAAATAAAAAAAAATAAAAAAAATAAAAAAATAAAAAAAAAATAAGGAAAAAAAAAAACTGAACATGCTGTTTTCAGTGACAACAAGATATTTCATGGAAGAATTTGAGAAGCAATATCCTAGTAGGGGCCAGAATGCCTGGGTCTGAATTCCCAGTTCTGCTCGTTATGAGCTGTATGACCTTGAGCACACTACCTAAAACTTCCATGTCTCAGTCTCTGCATCTGTAAAATGAAGGTAATAATAGCACCTACTGGGACACCTGAGTGGCTCAGTCGGTTCAGTGTCTGGCTCTTGATGTCAGCTCAGGACATGATCTCAGGGTCATGTAATTGAGCCCCACATCGAGCTCTGCATGGACAGCAAGGAGCTTGCTTGGGATTCTCTCTCCCTCTCTCTCTCTCTCTCTGTCCCCTTTTCTCTCTCTCCCTACATGCCCTTCCCCACAATCTCTCTCTCTCTCTCTCTCTCTCAAAATAAAGGTCCTTAAAAAAGTTATCTCAAAATAAATAATAATAGTATCTACCCCACTGGGATGTTGGGAAGATTAAATTAGGAAATAAGAGATGAACAACTTAGAAGGGTACGTGGCACATAGTCAGCTCTAAGCGTCTGCATTTAGCATGATTACTGTTGCTGTATTTTGCGTTCCAATACAATGTGATAGTTTAGGCAGGTGGCCTGCCAATACAAGTGTTGCCCTATACAAATTATACTGAAGTTATTCTTCATTCCACCGCAAGTGGCAGCAAATGGGGAGCATGAGGCCCAGAATCTCTCCTCAGTACTTCACACAACTTTCGCCAATGCCACTAGCGAACAGTACTTTTTCCATTTATAATCCTTTTAACTTACTTCCTCTCTATACCACTCAGTGGACAATGCTCACAGACCAAGGTACAAAGAGCACCTCCTTGACTGAGTAGTAGATCCTTTACATGACCATCAGAGGCAAGGGAAAGCCACTGACATGGAAATAATCGAGTCTTGCTAAACTAAAGTTCCTCAATCATTTCACGTCCCTACTGTTTACGTTACGCTGCTTTAACATGTACTCTGATGAAGAGATTAAGGCTTTGTGGTAAAAGCATATCAGAAAAGCTGTCCCCAGATCTTTGCAGTTGGTAAAGTGTTATAAATCTGTAAATCCCAGTTCTGGCTGTGTAAGGAAGAAAGGCAAATTTAGAGAGCTTTTTCATAGTGAGAGGGAAAAAAAAAACCAAACATTTGATTGAACATTTCTCCTCTATTTGATTAAGTGCTTTCATTAATAGTTTTATTTATATAAGTGTGTGTGTGTGTGTGTGTGTGTGTATAGATATACACACATTTTTTTAACATTTATTTTTTGATAGAGAGCACGAGTCTGAGTGACGCAGAACGTGAGGGACAAAACGGATCCAACAGAGGCTCTGCTGACAGCAGAGAGTCCGATGCAGGGCTCAGTCTCAAGAACGTGGAGATCATGACCTGAGCCAAAGGCAGACTCTGATAAGACTGGAGACAGCCAGGCACCCCTCAATTTTGTATTTCATTTCTTAGCATACATTTAGAATAAAAGCTTTGTTATACCAATGTTTCCAAGAAGAATTTATTGATACGGCATAAAGCACTTAATTTTATCGGAAAAACTGTTAAGTTAAAATATTTTCAATTTATACAAGGATAAGTACCACACGTATCAAATATTATTATCCCTTAAATTTATACTTAGGAAGGCGAAATTACCTGTCATTAAAAAAATAAAAACAACGTCAAATAAAGAACTATATTGTTCTGCGCAGGCTAGATGACAAGTGTCAAGAGAGTTAAGGCTAATGGGAGTTACAACAGTCAGAGAAAGTTCATAGGAAAGGAGACTGTGAGACAAGTCTGAATAACATAGGTTTAGGCAAGAGGAACAGAAGCTAAAAAGACAGCATGAGTAACGGCGGGGAGATGGTGAAATCAACCCAATTAACTCAGAGGATAAAATCTGATGGCAGAGACATTAAAAACAGGTGTCCACACAAGAACTACATGAATGTTCATAAGCAGCAGTATTAACAGGCAAAAAGTGGACACAACCAAAAAGTGGTCCATCAACTGATGAATGAACAAGGGCCTTAGCCCACAATGGAGTACTGTTTGACAATAAAAAGAAATGAAGCACTGATATAAGCTGTAACCAACACAGATGAACCCGGAAAACATTAAGTGAAGCTAGCTAGTCCCAAGGGACCACACGTTGTGTGACTCCATTTATATGAAATATTCGCAAGAGGCAACTCCAGTGAGAGGCCAAGTAGTAGACTGGTGGTTGCCTGAGGCTGGGGGCAACGGGTAAGGGTTCCCTTTCAGGGTCAGGAAAGCATTCTACTTGATGGCAGTGATGGTTGCACGAGCGTACACAGAGACAGTGAACTGTGCGTGTCAAATGGGTGACTTTTATGGGATGTGTATTGTACCTCAAAAAGGCTTTAAAAAAAAAAAACCCAATGGCAGGACACAGATAATGTTCTCAATTCTCGCTTTTGGGCGTACATACTATACATGATCTGAATATTTCAGATCATGTGCTTTGACAACATGTCTAAAAGGCAAAGAAAATGAAGGAAATGCCTAAGTTCAAGTGGTTTGTTAAGTGATCTTTCTGTACAAGTCATCCTGAAATCAATACAGATTCTTCCCAAAAGTGAAGATGAGAACTAAGACAATTCTCTGAAACATCCCATTAAACATTATCTTCTGATTTTATCCAGCTTGCCTCATCATGGTAATAGAGATATCATTAAAAAACATTGTTTAGCAGGGGACAAAAGTCTCTTGGGGCACCTGGGTGGCTACGTCAGTTAAGCGTCCAATTCTTGCTTTCAGCTCAGGTCATGATCTCACGGTTCATGAGACTGAGCCCACGTTGGCTCTACACTGACAGCATGGAGGCTGCTTGCGATTCTCCCTCTCTCCTCTCTCTGCCCCTCCCCTGTTAACATGCACGCACACACTCTCTCTTGCTCTTTCTCTCTCAAAATAAATAAATCAACTGTAAAATAAGTTTTACATTAAGAAAGAAAAAAGTTTCTCAATTTCTGTGAGGAAGGAGACAAAAGCCTCAACTTTCCTAACTATTACAAGAAAAAAACGTATAACGCAAATAGTAAAATGAAAGTCAGAGTGTACGAAATAAATGTATTGTAAAGATACTAAAATCATAATCAATTAATTATAATGAGAATACAAAAGAAAGCGGTCCATGGAAGTTCGTATCCTAAAACACCTTATATTATTTAACCAGCTATAAGTTAACTGTTGACAGGTTACATTTACTACATACTTGACTTCTGATTCGACCTAATTTCTTCTTGAGATCCCGTCTCTCATCTTCCAGACGAAGATGTGATATAACCTCCGGGGAAGCGTGTGACATAGACTGTTTCTTCAGAGTATCAGCCAGTTTTTGTTGAAGTTCTCTCACAACTACCTAATAAGACATTTCTGTTACTGATTTTCTAAATCATCTTATTATTAAATTATGTTAATAATAGACAACTCTACCATGCGTACTTTGAGAAATATCACCACATACATCAATTCACCTTCTTTTATTTTTTTTTTAATTTTTTTACCGTTTATTTATTCTTGAGACAGAGAGAGACAGTGCATGAACAGGGGAGGGGCAGAGAGAGTGGAAGACACCGAATCTGAAACAGGCTCCAGGCTCTGAGCCGTCAGCACAGAGCCCGACACGGGGCTCGAAATCACGGACCGGACCGTGAAATCATGGCCTGAGCCGAAGTCGGACGCCTAGCGACCAAGCCACCCAGGCGCCCCAATTCACCTTCTTTTAGCAACACATACACATTCCTGTTCACTGAATTCAGTTAAAGAACAAAAGGTGTTATCTCCCTGCCTAGTCAGGATGATGTCACTTAGATAATGAATTCAGCCTCACTATCCATTCTCCACTGGTGAATTTGCAAAGCTTCAAAACCTACAG
The DNA here is from genome assembly GCF_022079265.1 of Lynx rufus. NCBI lineage: Eukaryota > Metazoa > Chordata > Mammalia > Carnivora > Felidae > Lynx > Lynx rufus. The sequence continues at coordinate 315,425 of NW_025814881.1, forward strand.
AAGTCTCAAAAAGAAATGGGGACATAGTGGGCACAGCAGTCGTAAATTCTATATTATGAAAGGGTTTCTCTCTTTTTTTATTGCAGGCTTAAGCTACCGTCAGAATTCCTCACATATCCAATCCTCTGCTCTTATCCTTCTAATAGACTCCTATCTCGGGAGTAAAGTAAAGTCATTCCAATGGCCCCTGCTTCCACCCCCCTCCCCTGACCTCAGCTCCTACAGCTCTCTCCCCTACTCACTCCATTCCTGCTAAACAAGAATCCTGCAACCCCTCCTTGGTCTGAAAATGGAGATCCAATGCCAAATTAATAAATCACAGAGAGATACAATTCTCTTTGTACTGGACAAACTTATGCCCACATGACAGTAACTGAGCTTCGAAATGAGCAAATTATTTGTAAAAATATTTAAAATAAGTTATAAACAGCAGTGGGAAGATTACTCAAACATGGCTTTCCTGACACTCACCACAGTTGTCCCAAATTATGATGTAGTGTAAAGTAGATGCCTTTAAAGAATTAAGAGGTTGTAGGAACACATGATTTGAGACTGAAAATTGAAATTTATGTGAATAAAAATAAAATCATACCAACTTAAAATGTATAAAAAGCTACCAAAGGAAAAGTACTACCAGAAAGAGCACCTACACTTCATTTCATCTGGGAAATCTGAAGTGACTGTCCAGTTAACTCAATTAATTGGATCTAAGTTTCAAAATACTCATTTTACCTTTGAGCATTTTCATTTACCAGCTCACCACAGTAATAAAATGCGGTGGCAAAGATTACAATTATTATTGTAGGGGGGGCCTGGGTGGCTTTCTCGGTTAAGCAAGCAACACTTGATTTCGGCTCAGGTCATGAATCTCACAGCTCCTGACTTTGAGAGTCCTGTGTCGGGCTCCATGCTGGCAGTGCAGAGCCTCCTTGGCATTCTCTCTCTCTGCCCCTCCCCAGCTCATGTTCTCTCTCCGACTCTCTCTCAAAACAAACTTAAAAAAATATTATTATAGCAGTATAAGACTATCATCTAGTAACAGTTTATAACTTAACCTCTTAAAGTTTCATAGGTGACATAGTATCTGTACTCAAATCAAAACACCTCTCAGGTCTAATTTTTATTTGCTGCATACGAGTTATGCTTTTTGTTGATTTATAGTCTTTTTTTTTAATATTCAACTAGATTCACAAGTCAGCCATAATCAAATATTACCTGAGTTTTCTTTCTGGAAATCTGAAAAACTGTTATCTTTCTGGATACTTACTTCTAATTTTCCTTTCTCATTTTTATACTTATACATTCTTTCTTTTAAATGTTTACATTCATTGATTAACTCGTTATTTCTTTCTCCCAGCATAAGACCCTGTTCTTCACGTTTAGCTTTAAGGTATTTTTGGACATTCTGAAACTGGTCTTGCATATTAATCACTAGCTTTTCTTCACTGTCAGCGTGGTTGTGAGCAGCATCTAGTTGCTGTCTAAGCAACATATTTTCACTTTGTAGTTGAGATAACCTTTCCTCGAAGGATTCCTGCTTTGCAATGTATTTATTCACTTTACTTTGTTCCTTCTGATACATGTGTTCAATTTCCATCTTCTGGCATTGTGTTTGGCTTAGGTCCCTTTGTTCACATTCTAAAACTACAGTCTTTTCTCTGAGAGCATCTTTTGTGTGATGGAGCTCAATTTCCAGGGCGTTGAATTTACTTTCATCTTGAGAAAGTTGCCGAGAAAGAAGTTCATTGTTATCTTGTAGTTTAGACACATCAAAAGTCATCTGGTCCTGTAAGTGACCATCTTCATCTCTTGGTCTCTGGAAAGCAAGTTCTAGGTCTCTTCTTGATGTCTGACTCTGATCATGATCGTGCACAGCAGTAGCCAGTCTAGCACGGTATGATTCAACTTCTGCTTCCAGGCTCTCTTTCTTTTGTTTTTCATTCTCCAGTTTAGACTTCAGCATCGTAATCTCAGCAGTCAGAGCATTAAGCTGTCCACTATATCGGAATATTGTTTTTGATAATGTTTCCTCATTCTGCTTTATGGTCTTTTGAAGATTGTCATTCTTTTCCTTTACACTTTCAATGTCTTCACAATATTTCGTTTCCTTTCTCTGGTTCTGATTTTTTATGGTGTCTCTTTCCAGTCTTAGCATGGCGATTTCATCCTGCAACATGTGGTTTTTATGCAACAGATCTTGCATTTTCTCACGACTATCAGAAAGCTAAGTAAAACAAAGGACATTTTCAGATCGCATTCAATAAAGTGACATTATCATGCTTTTCTTTGAAATTAAAGCATAATCTATGTTTAAACAATGAAAAGGTTACAGGAGGTGCCAGGGTGGCTCAGTTGGTTAAGTGTCTGACTCTTGATTTTGGCTCAGGGAATGATCTCACATTCTGTGGGTTCAAGCCCTACATCAGGCTCTGTGCTGACAGTCAGGAGCCTGCTCAGGATTCTCGCTCTCCCTCTCCCTGCCCCTCCTCTGCTTGTGTTCTCTCTCTCTCTCTAATGAATAAAGAAACATAGAAAGAAGAAAGAAAGAAAGAAGAAAGAAAGAAAGAAAGAAAGAAAGAAAGAAAGAAAGAAAGATTACAGTAAGTGAATATCCAACTGGAAAAAAATGAAGCTGGCTCCAAATCTCAAATTTTATGCAAGCATAAGTTCCCAAAAGTTCAGAACTTTAACTGAAGATAACGAAGGCATGAAAGTAAAAAAGAATTCGTGAGAAGTTTTCAGAATCTCAGAATTGGAAAAGCCTTTCTCTGATTTACAACAAACCAGAAGGCCTGAAATAAAAGATTAATAACTCTGACTACACTTAAAAATTGAGTTTACAGTAGATATCAAAAACACAGCTACCCCACAGTAAAATCGTTAGCTCTGCATCTACTTGGACAGATTAAATTTCCTAAAATACTTTTCTTTCTGAGAATATTTCATAGATATCTACTTTGCTAACATTTCTATAGTCAGTTATAAGAATAGATCTATTGATAACTGAGAAATCTAGGCAATGTATTATAATATAAACACTTCTCCATATATCAAAGAACTCATTTGGTTATCACAATTCTAGAATGGAGACATTAAAACGGTGAGCTGCAGGACTCTCCCCAGGTCTTCTCACTCCACAACTAGTGCTCTTGCACCAACCACTGCTACTTCTCTAGTGTAAATACACAAATATGAAAGAAGTCTTGGATTTCAAACTGCTGATAGGAAATAAGGTGAAATTTATACATCTCTTAGAAAATCATGAAATTACTGCTGCAATACCTTGTATTTCCTCTTCATGTTGAAAATAGTAATAAATATAAAAGAGGGGAAAGACACTCCACTATTTTATTAGGAATAAAATGCCTATCAATAAATTGTCATTAAGTGTATACCGTAGCATACCATTGTTTTCAAAAGTTCCTTGTAATGAAAGAGGACGCTACTTGAAGCAAACTGTTACTTTTCTCAAAAGTAGGAGACTTGATCCAAAAATATGATCTGGGAACTGGCTATACTCGTCCTCCTGTCCATTAGCAGAAGTGTTCAACTGATCTATTAATATATCAAGGCAGTGAAGTAACTGTTCAAAACCAAAACACATGTTGCTAGTAGCAATAGTTTTGAGATTAGGGAAAGCTCATCGATTCCTACAGAAAGTAATACAAGCCTCTCCTTTGGATGAGGACATTATGAATGTCACTAGTGGTTGCAGACAAATGCATTTAATCAAGAATATTATTTTATCCGATGAAACAAAAATGCCACCGTCCCCCATGCCCCTCCCCAAAAATATATGTGCTCTTAAAACCCTCTATAGTTTCCATGATGTACAGTGTTGGGTTTTTAAAATTTATATATACATACATGGAGAAAAAGTAATAATAATTAAAAAATAGAATGTATACAAATACGTACACACATGTACTTCAAAATGACTAAAGAAGATATTTCAGAATTCGTTTTCTTATGAGCCATTTCTAGCACCTTTTGCTTGTAAAAGTGATTGTTTAGACTTCCATCTTGTAATACTCTGGCCTTCTGTTCTGGAGAAAGTTGCCACTGTCACTGCACTTTTCTACAACCTGGAGATACATTTCATCACGATTTTGGTCTCATACCGTTAAAAAAAAAAGTCAAAAGCTGAAGAGGAAAACTTTAAACAAATGTTCCAAGGAACATGATCCCATGTTTTAATTTATTTTATACCTAAATAATATATATTGAGTCCAAGGGATACCATAAAATATATGTATAATACACTATATAGTATTGATGGAAACATACAATTTTTTCTCAAAAAGTAATTTACCTGATTCAAATGATCTTTTGCGGCCTTCAATTCCATGTTTCGTGTTCTAAGAGCGAGTTCAAATTCTTGTTTTGTTTCAACTTCTTTCTGATATTGGTCTTCTATTCTTCTTAACTTCTCCCTAATTTTTTCATACAACATCTCAGCATTTCTTCTTTTTTCTTCCTCTTGTTTTAAAGTAAATCTGCAATTTAATGTGCTTATTTTAAAATTTGTTTTGTTAGAAATAAAAAGTTCCTCTTATGATCTGGTTCCATATATGTTGGCTTACTGTGCAAATGAAATTTCTATGTTCTCACGTTTTTATTTTTTTCTTTCTAGGGCTCATGTTTTTAATTTGTCACTTCAATCTCTTCCAAAACATATAAACCATTGAAAAGAAGCAAGGACAAAGCGTTATGCAACTTAGTTACTTTTAGTCAGTAATAACTCTGGTAGATGTTGTAGGAAAGAAGTTTGAAATTATTCAAGAAAGTGAGAGTTGAAAATTACCCCTTTTCCCACAGGTATAATTATTCCTCCACAGGACAGATAATTCAGTTACTCATTAAAAAGAGAAGTTGCTGTTTAGAAACAAGTTTATCAATTCACTGGAAATACGATTTCCACTTGACGAAACATTACAGGTACCTCCAAATACGATGTGAAGTGTAAGAGAGCATCTGCGGATGTTGTTTACACAACATACACGTGCAGGTTACTGTCACCCAAGACTAGACTAGCAAGTCTAATATCTGTTGCCCTATACTTTTTGTTTCTTCTTCCACAACACTTGCAACTTACCTTGTTGATGATTACCTACTTTATGAATCACTTAAAAATCCCTTCTAGAACAACACAGGATACATATCAATTAAGTAAACAATAGAGAGTAATATGAGCTTTCAGCATACACTTTTGAATTAATTTTATCTACCTATGACAGAGATGTTGGAAAAACTTATCAGCAATCACTTTCCGTATCACTTTTTTTTAAATGTTTATTCATTTTTGAGAGAGAAAGGGAGAGCCCATGCAAACAAAGGAGGGGCAGAGAGAGAGAGAGGGAGACAGAAAATCCGAAGTGGGCTCTGCACTGACAGCAGAGACCTCAATGCGGGGCTCGAACTCACGAACCCTGAGATCATGACCTGAGCCAAAGTCAGATGCTTGAATGACTGAGCCACCCAGGCACCCCCATTTTCCTTTGTTTAAATTTTTTATTGAGGGAGAGATGACACAAGTGAATGAGGGCGGAGAGAGAGAAAGAGAGACAGAATCCCACGAGGGGCAGAGAGCGAGGGAGAGACAGAGACAGAGAGAAGAGGGGCTCACCCGAAGTGGGGCTCGTGCTCACCCAAAGCAGGGCTTGAGCTCACCCAAAGCCGGGCTCAAACTCAAGAGATCATCCCCTGAGCCGAAGCCAGATGCTTAACCAACTGAGCCACCCAGGCACCCCCACTTTACCTTTTAACCCCTGCATGTTAAGAATCCAATGGAATCAATTTTGGGGAATTTTACTGTCTTGAGAAAAATGACCATTTTATACTCTGTTGGTAGGTACAGAAATTAATATAAGCTTTCCTGAGAGCAATTTAAAAATATGGATCAAAGACCTTTTTAAAATTTTTTATACTTTAACCAAATTATATTATATTGAAGAATTTATTGCAAGTAACCAGAAATGTAGGAACAGATTTATATAAAAGACATTCTTGACAGCACTAATTAAAATACAGAAAGATGAAAAACAAGCAGAATTCAATCTGTTAAATAATGATGTTTCTTGGAGTATGGTGGACTTTTCCATGGCCATTACAATTGCGATTTGGAATAGACATTAAATTATTAGAAGTATTCACTGTTAAGAACGTGCTGTGTTATTTCCAAGAATCTCACACTTTACAACACTAAAGAAGTTTTCTTTCCCGGAAAATCCTATAAGGTTAAGTTTGCAGTTACAAAACTGCCCCTACACATCTGTCATACAAAAGTAAAGAGTTCAAATATTTCTTTAAACCCGAGATGCTATACCTCAAACTGCATACTTCACGTTCCCATTCCACTTTTTGATGCTCTAACCATGATGTCACGTCTTTGGCTTCTTGTAGCTCGTTTTGTAGTGCACTAACCGTTTTTTCCATTTTTTTAATTTTTCCCGTAAGTCGTTTACAGTGATTTTTGTTAAGTTTCCTTAATCCTTCATAGGAAACAAGTATATTTTGGATTTTTAAGAAGCCAGCAGAATCTGCATCAGAGAAGAAACAGAAACAGAAATAAAATATATGAGTACTTCTTGCATATACAGGATGGTGCATCTTCAATTCACTCATCCACACATTGAATAAATATATACCTTCAATGTAAGACATTATACTCAGCTCTACAGATACACTAGAGAAGACCCCTGGTTCGGGATTAGCTTAAAGTTTGGTGAAGGAGAAAGACAACTCAAATGATAAGTCTAAATTCAGATAGTTCCTATTAGAAAACAGAGTTCTGTGATCATAACTTGATCCAGATTGGGCCCAAGAAAGATAGATTTCCCTGAGGAAGAGGTAACTCTACTGAGGAATGAAGGATGAGCAGGAGGCAATTAAGCAAAGGAGGAAGACAAGCACTCTCGACAGTCTAGAGCATGTGCCGAAGTTCCACTGTAACCTGCTTCTGGCCAACATGGAGTAACGCGTACTGATTGATCTTCCTACCTGAAGCAGGCAAAACCAAAACAGACAAATTACAATTTTAACATGATTTTCAAGACACAGAACTTCAGACAATGAAGGACAATGATCCCTGAAAACAAAACACGTTAGCCTAACACATGCCCAAGCTCACTGCCTTGAGAGAGTTTTCAGGCTACGACCCAGGAGACATAAATGATTTAAAGAATAGACTCCTCCAGACTCCTTGAGTCGAGGTGACGAAACTGAGAGTCTGGTGAATTCAAGGCACATAGAGATGACAGGTCAGCATCCAGGAGAGGAGAAAGCAGAACACAGAAAGAACCCTGGACATCTGCAGAGGGTCCCCTTTGGCTACTCAGCAGAGTAACAACCAATGCATACATGGAAGGAAGTCATCAAGGGAAAAAAATCTGAAAAGATAGAGGAAACACTGCCTGGTGCTTCCACAGCACAAGGGACAGTATCTATTCACAGTAGCTAGGATAGAAAAACTCATAATTTGCTTTAGGCTGATCACCACTCTGGATTCATCCAATAATTCGTAATAGCAACACTAAAGGATCCATCTGTTTGTAAGTAACCTAACGATATCTCCAAACAAAGCATGAAAAGATAACTAGAGGCATAGAAGCTATTGTTTTAAAAACCAAATAGCACTTACAGAGATGTAAATCATGTTAGACATGAACAATACGATGGACAGGAATAAACACATATGAGACATCACAAAACAAAAGACTGAAGTTTAACATTGGCAACCTGGGAGACAACTTCAAGGGGGAAATACACAATTGCCCAAAGAGGCAGGGGAAAGGGAGAGGAAAAAAAATGGCCCAAATCTTCCTAAACTTCATGAAAACTATAATCCCACCGACCCAGGAAGGATCTGTCTAGGAAAGAAGAGATGGAAGTCAACTATTGTAATTTTCCTAAACTATATACGATGTGGTATAACATTAATGGAAGCTAGACTGTGATGTTTAACCCACAGACTATAAAACCTAAACCAACCACCACAATAGCAAAACTGAAAAGTTCTAGCTAGGAAGCCTAAATAAATAAGTGAATAAGTGAATAAATAAATAAATAATAAATGGATCAAACTGAATCATAAAAATGACTCGATTAAAAGAAAGCGGGAAAAGAAGAGAACAGGAACAAGGAGCAGATAGGACAAATGCAAATCAAACAGCATGATGACAGATTCAAATCAACTCTATCAATAATCACAGCAAATGAAAACGGTCTAAAAGCCTCAACTAAGACGCAGAGTGTCAGAATGGATAAAAAAGGAAGACTCAGCTATATGCTACCTATACAAAATGCACTTAAAATGTCAAGACAGAAATTTGTTCAAAAGACAGAAATATGATATAGCACACTAACACTTGACCAAAGAAGGCTGAGCTAGAGTGGCTATATGAATACCAGACAACACAGTTTCAAAACAAAAAATTATTACCAGCAATAAACAACAGGTCATTGTATAATCATAAAAGGGTCAATTAATAGCAATCTTAAATGTTCATGGATCCGTTAATAGCTTCAAAGTACCTGAAGCAAAAATTGATAGAACCGAAAAGAGAAATAGGCAAATCACAATTATAGTCTGATATTTCAATAGGCACAACATCAGCAAGGACACAGTAGACTTGACCACCGCTATTCTTCCCAAGGATCCATGGAACACTTACCAAAAAAGACGATACTCTGGGTCATAAAATGACTCTTAATAACAGGAAGAAGTCAAGAGGCCTGAAGTCATAAAAGTGTGTCCCCTGACCACAAAGCAATCAAATCAGAAATCAAGAACAAAAAAATCTCTGGAAAACACTCAACTATTTGCGAACTACAGAACACATCGAAATATCCCCTGGGTCCAAGAACTAATGAAAAGAGAAAAAAATTAGAAACGATTCTGAACTGAATGAAAATGGAACCACAGTAGAATTTGTAGAGTCCTGCTTTAGTAGCACTCACATGAAGACTGATGGCACTGAATGTATACATCAAAAAAGAAGAGGGAAGTGCGATGCTCCTTACTGCCTTTGTGGCTCCTCCCCTGTTTCCCAGGCGCCCCTCCCCACCCTGCTCCTGTGGCAGTTGGAGAGCTGAACTTTGTTCACCTGCCCACAGAGCTGGCTTTCAGCCTGGTAGGGGCGGGGTGCACCACCTGCCCGGAATTGAAGGTGGGGGAGTAGCTGCAGGAGGCGACCACCCTACCCTGAGGTGGGCAGGGGCCATACTCCCGGCCCCTGCTCCCCCGGCCCCTGCTAACCCCCCCCCCCCCGCCCCACGGCCCCTACGCCACTCCTCACCCCTGCCAACCCTCGCACCCGCCCCCGCACTTCCAGCCACCTCACCCACCCCCCGCTCCCCACCCCCCCACCGCCGCCCCCCACTCTCCCGCCACCCCCCACCCCCCTGCTACCGCCCGCCCGCGCCAACCCCCGCCCCCACCACCACAGCAACCTCGCACACGCCTCACCGCACCGCCCCACCCCCGCCGCCGCCCCTGACCCTCCCGCCACCCACCACCCCCCTCCCACCTCCCGGCTCTAACCAACCCCTGACCTTGCCACTGCTCTCCTCTGCCCCCACCACACCCCCTCCCCCAATGCCCCGGGCCCCCCACCACACCACCCGCGCCAACCCCGCCCTTGCCACCCCCCTGCCACCCCGCCCCTGCCGCGCCCCCCCCCCCGAACCCGCCACCCTCCCCGCTTCTGCTGGAGCTGGAGGCGGCGACAGTGGCGGAGGCATGGGCCCTTCTGGAAGGGAGAGCCCAATGTCTGTGCACCTGTCTCCCCTACCTTCTTCTCCACCCCTGCCATGGGTTTTGTGTTCTAGCTCCCCATCTTTTTCTGATTACCTACATCATCACCCTTCTTCCCGCCAGCCTCCTTTCCCAGCTTCTTGCCACAGTTTCTCTCACTTACGCCTCAGTTACTCAGGCTCTTTTTACCCTAGTCCTGCCAGAGAATTCGCACAACCAGCAGCACTTAATAGTCTCTTTCATGGGATGGCCCCATCCTTCCCCTCTCCCCGCATCTTTTCGGGGCTGATGGCAGCCAGAAATCCTTCCTATTGTGTTTACCGGCAGTTTCCAACTGGCCCTGACGCTTGGCGAAGATCAAGTCCACCACGCCCACGCTGCGAAGGGCCCCTAGGAGTACCACTTGTCCCATGGTGGTATTGGACAAGATGTTCTCTGTTTTCCTGGGGTTGTTTATTTTAGTCTGAATATTTGTTACTCTCCACCGCTATACTTTACAAAGGTATGTTCTGGTTGCATGACAAGGAGTTAGAAATGAGCCAGAGACCCTTTGCAGGTAAGGAGAAGACTTCGACATTTAGGATTAAAGGAAGAAAGGAGAAACAGAATGTTAAGAAGGTTATATTTCTCAAAGTATTTTGATATCTTTTCTGATCTGAGGAAGTACAGATTACTGACCCTACACAGATTGACACTTTGGGAGAAAATTTCATGATGCTTGATTCGCTCTTGGAGTAACGTAAACACAAGTTCTCAAACCTGCATATTCTCTCAGCTGGAATCAGCTGTATATCTGAATGTTCACTTCCATCAGAACTTGTATAAGAGAAAGAATGGGCGTCTGGTTCAACAAAAATGACTACGTCCGGGACCTGAAAAGGGTCATTCTGGTTCCTAATAGTGTATATGGCCATTTCAGTGGGCACAGATGGGGATTTTTACAGTTTACTTGGAGTATCCAGCACTGCAAGCAGTAGAGAAATAAGACAAGCTTTCATGAAATTGGCATTGAAGCTACATCCTCATTAAAAAAAACAAAACAACAACAACAAAAAAACAAGAATAACCCGGGGTGCCTGGGGGCTCAATCAGTTGAGCGTCCACCTTCCGCTCGCTCGGGTCATGATTTCACAGGTCGTGGGTTGGAGCCCCGCGGCGGGCTCTGTGCTGATGCCTTGGAGCCAGGGGCCTGCTTTGGATTCTGTGTCTCCCTCTCTCTCTGTCCCAGCCCACTTGCATTCCATCTCTGTCTGTCTCAAAAGTAAATAAACATTAAAATAAATAAATAAATAAATAAATAAATAAATAAATAAATAAATGCACCAAACAAACAAATGAATAACCCTAAAGTACGGAGTGGTTTTTCAAAAATAAATAGAGCATATGAGGTACTCAAAGATGAAGATCTGTGGGAAAAGTATGACAAATATGGAGAAAAGGGACTTGCAGATAATCCAGAAAATGGCTTGTATGAAAGCTGGGATTATGGTTGTTATGATTTTGGTATTTATGACGATGATCCTGAAAGCAGAACATTGGATAGAAGAGAACTGGATGCTGCTGTTAATTCTGGAGAACTGTGGTTTGTGAACTTGTACTCCCCAGGATGTTCACACTGCCATGAATTAGCTCCCACATGGAGAGACTGTGCTAAAGAAGTAGATGGATTACTTCGAATTGGTGCTGTTAACTGTGGTGATGATAGAATGCTTTGCTGAATGAAAGGAGTCAACGGATCTCCCAGACTCTTCCTTTTCAGGTCTGGAACAGCCACAGTGAAATATCACGGTGACAGATCAAAGGAAAGTTTGGTGAGTTTAGCCATGCAGCGTGTTAGAAGCACAGTGACGGAATTATGGACAGGAAATTTTGTTCACTCCACAGAAACTGCTTTTGCTGATGGTGTTGGCCGGCTGATCACTTTTTGTTGCCAAGGAGGAGATTGTTTAACTTCATAGACACGACTCAGGCTCAGGGGCGTGTTGGATAGTGTTGTTAATGTAGGATGGATGGACTGTGCCACCCAGGACAAACTTTGTAAAACTTTGGTATCATGACAAGTACTACTGCCTATTTTCCTCCTGGCGCCACATTAAATAACAGAGAGAAAAGCAGCGTTTTGTTCCTTAATTCATTGGATGCTAGAGAAATATATTTGGAAATCGTGCATAGTCTTCCAGATTTTGAACTGCTTTCGGCAAATACACGAACGGGTCGATTGGCTCGTCATTGGTGGCTCTTACTGTTTACCTTTGGCAAACATGAAAATTCAAATGATCCTGAGTTGAAGAAACTCAAAACTCTACTCCAAAGTGAACATATTCAAGTTGGCAAGGCTGACTGTGCCTCTGCACCAGACATCTGTAGTAATCGCTCTGTATTTCGGCCATGTCTAGCAGTATTTAAAGGACAAGGAACCAAAGAATATGAAATTCATCACGGAAAGAAGATTCTATATGATATACTGGCCTTTGCCAAAGAAAGTGGTAACTCTCATGTTGCCACGCCTGGACGTCAAAATTTTCCTGCCGATGACAAGGAACCATGGCTTGTTGATTTGGTTGTGCCATGTTGTCCACCATGTCGAGCTTTATTGCCAGAGTTACACAAAGCATCAAAGCACCTGTGTGGTCAGCTTACGTTTGGTACACTAGATTGTACGGTTCACGAGGGACCCTGTAACACATAAAACATTCAGGCGGATCCAACAACAGTGGTATTGAACCAATCCAAGGTTCATGAATATGGAAGACATCACTCTGCTGAACAACAGATCTTGGAATTCATAGAGGATCTTAGGACTCCTTCAGTGATCTCCCTGAGGCCCACCACTTTCAATGAACTAGTTAAACAAAGAAAACATGATGAAGTCTGGATGGTTGACTTCTACTCCCCATGGTGTCATCCATGTCAAGTCCTAATGCCAGAATGGAAAAGAATGGCCCGGACACTAACTGGACAGTTACTGTGGGCGGTATAGACTGCCAACAGTATCGTTCTTTTTGTGCCCAAGTAAATGTTCAGGGATACCCTGAGATAAGATTTTTCCCCCCAAACCAAATAAAGCTTTTAAGTATCACAGTTACAAGGGTTAGAAGAGAGATTAGGGGTCTAGGATTTCTACCTCAAGCATCCACAGATCTAACGCCTCAGACTTTTGATGAAAAAGTTATGCAAGGGAAAAATCACTGGGGGATTGAATTCTATGCTCCTTGGTGTGGTCCTTGGCAAAATTTTGCTCTCGAGTTTGAGCTCTTGGCTAGGATGATGAAAGGAAAAGTGAAAGCTAGAAAAGTCGACTGTCAAGCTTACGCTCAAGCATGCCAGAAAGCTGGCATCAGAGCCTATCCCACTGTTAAATGTTATCCTTACGAAAAAGCAAAGAGAAACATTTGGGGAGAGCAAATAGATGCCAGAGATGCAAAAGCGATCGCTGCCTTAATATATGAAAAACTGAAAAATCTCCACACTCATGGAAAGAGAGAGAAGGATGAACTTTAATGATGTGAAGATGAAGAAAAAAGAGAAAAGGAATTCTAACACATGGCATCAGAGGATCATCTTTGTAGGATGTTGCTACATTCTGGGTCGGAATAAAGGAACATTATCTCAGAAATGTAATCGCACCGTCTGAATTCTGTACAACATTGGTATAAATGAAGTGTCTTCAAGCTTTTTCTGTAAAAGGCCAAACTGTAAATATTTTAGGCTTTGTAGACCATGTACATTTGTCACACAGTCCTTTGTTTTTGCTTTGTTTACAACCCTTTAAAAAGTCTGAAAACTTTTCTTGGCTCAGGGCCATACACAAACAGGCCAAGCCACATTCAGTCCATGGGCCACAGATTGCTAAGCCCTGGAAATGATACTAAACCTGCCTGGCTCAAGCAGGAACCTACTCTGTCATGTACATACACGTCCAGGGTCTATTCCTTAAAGTTTTGTGGCTGGCCTGAAAGGAAATATCTTGGTATTAGGTTACCTGTCTTAAAAATTGTGTGAAATGGCCACCATGTGGCCAGGAGATACCTGATTTTCATGCTGTATTTTAGTGAAGAGAGTTTCTTCTTTTTTCTTCCTAAAGGTTGAAGAACTGAATTTAATTTTTCACAATTGAGAAAAATTTTGGTAAAATAACTCCAATAGATTTCTACAGCATCTGGAAGAAGAAGGAGAAGAAAGAAGAAGAAGAAGAAGAAGAAGAAGAAGAAGAAGAAGAAGAAGGGGAGGGGGACGAAGAAGGAGAGGAGGAAGAAGGAGAGGAAGAAGAGGAAGAAGAAGAAGAGGATGAGGAAGAAGAGAGGTCTGTTGGTTCCATCTTTAGAAACTAGAAAAAGAAAACAAATTAAAGCCAAACCAAGCAGACAAAAGGAACTAATAAAACTCAAAGACAAAATCACATGAAAGAAAGCAGAAAAATGATAGAGAATAATCGATGAAACTAAATGCTTTCAGGAGGTGAAAAAAAGGGATAAATTTCTACCAAGACTGATCCTGAAATGAAGAGAAACAAAGGAAATATTAACAATATATCAGAAATTAGTAATGTGCCATTACTAGAGATTCACAGATACTAAAAAAATGACAAAGTAATATTATGAACTTTATATAATTAATTTGACAACTCAGATGCAGTGGGTAAATCCCATGGAAGACAGAAATTAGCAAAGCTCAATCAAGAATAAGGGGTACCTCGCTGGCTCAGTTGGTAGAGCATGTGACTCTTGATCTCTGGATTGTGATTTCAAGCCCCATGTTGGGTGTAAAGATCGCATAAAAATAAAATAAAGTAAAATAAAATGAAATGAAATGAAATAAAATAAAAAATGAAATAAAGGGAAAAAAAAAGAATAGATTAGCTACCTAACTCTATATCTATAAAAGAAACTAAAGTCTTAGTTAAAGATCTTTCCACACAAAACAATTTCAGGGCCAAGTGGCTACTCTGGTAAATTCAACCAACATTTTAGGAACAGATGTCATCTATTCTACACAAAGTCTCCCCCAAAAATGGAGAGGAGAAATATTTCTCCCCTCATTCTATAATGCTAGCATTACCTGAAACCAAAACTAGACAAACATACTATAAGAAAGAAAATTCTGTCATAAGCATGGGAGCAAAATTTCTGAAGAAACCATCCACAAACCAAATCTAACACTACATTAAAGAGGGGGTGAGTCAACATGACAGAGAAGTAGGGGGACGTGAAATTACCGCGTCCCTCAAACACAGCAGTGAGGCAAGAAGACGTGGAAATCTAGGCATTCGGGATACAGAGTGACATAAACATCTCCCGGGGCCCAGGGAGACAACTTGCCAGGTCATGGAGATTTTTAATCTATTTTTTCTGCACCTCTTCTGTATCTCCTTCTTCTTTATTTTCCTCTCTCTCTCTCTCTCTCTCTGTCTCTCTGTCTCTCTCTCTCTCTATCTCTTTTCCCTCCTTGGATTAAGTTGTATAGTATCTCTGATTCTCTGCCTGGTCAATTTTTTGTCTTCTTCTCTTTTCCCTTACCCCTGTCATTTCTCCCTTTGTATGAGATAAGACATCTTCCATCGCCCCCCCCCCACTGTTTAAATTCTTTTCCAAGGTTACATTATGAACAAATCTAAGCACACCTAGTGGAATGGCCAACCCACCAATAGGAGTAGGGAAATAAAGCAACCAGAGTCACAACAACAGAGAGCATGAAACACACTCCAAAAATACCTGTTGAAGGGCCAGACCCTGGACAGCATATGACCCCTTTTTAAAATAGTACTGCTCTCAGGTGCAGGACACATGACAACTAGGAAAACACATAAAGTACTGAACACTGATGAAATGGAAGAATTCTCCTCAAAAGAAACTCCAGGAAGAAATGACAGCTAGAGAACTGCTCAAAACAGATATAAACAATAAATATACTGGCTCAAGAATTTAGAATAGTAGTTGTAAGATTAACAGCTGAGCTTACAAAAAAAGCATAGAAGACAGGAGAGAATCTATTGCTGCAGGGATGAAGGAACTGAGAAATAGTCACAACAATGAAGAAATACTGTAAATAAGATGCAAAATAAACTAGATGCAGTAATAGCAAGGATGGAGGAAACAGAGGGGAGAATAAGTGACATAGAAGATGAAATTATGGAAAATGATGAAGCCAAGAAAAAGGGTGATAAGAAAATATTAGACCATGAGGGGAGTATTAGAAAACTAAGTGATTCAATGAAATGTAATAATATCCATATCATCAAAGTTCCAGCATAAGAGAGAGAGAAAAGGGCAGAAGGTTTACTTGAACAAATTACAGGTGACAACTTCCTTAATCTGGAGAAGGAAGCAGACATCCAAATCCAGCAGGCACAGACAACTCCCTTCAGATTCAACAGGAATAGGTCTTCTCCACAGCATATCATAGTGAAACTGGCAAGTTACAAAGAGAAAGAGAGAATTCTGAAAGCAGCAAGGGACAAACGGGCCTTAGCCTACAAGGGTAGACACATATGGGTAGTAGCAGACCTGTCCACTGAAACTTGGCAGGCCAGGAGGGGATGGTAGGAGAAAGTCCATGTGCTGAATAGGAAAATATGCAGCTAAGAATCCTTTCTCCAGCAAGGCTGTCATTCAGAATAGGAGAGATAAGCTTTCCCAGAACAACAAAAACTAAAAGGGCTCATGACCACTAAACCAGTCCTGCAGGAGATCCTCAGGAAGACTATGTGAATGGAATGTTGCCAAGTCTACAAAGGACCAGAAACATCACCACAAGCATGAAACCTACAGACAACACAATGACACTAAATCCATATCTTTAAATAATCACTCTGAATGTGAATGGACTAAATGCCCCTATCGAAACACACAGGGTATTGGGATGGATTAAAAACAACAACAACAAAACCCATCTATATGCTGTCTACAAGAGACTTATTTTAGACATGAGGACACCATTAGATTGAAGGTTAGGGGATGGAGTACCATGTATTATGCTACTGGAAGTCAAAAGAAAGCTGGAGTAGCCATACGTAGATGAGATTTCAAACTACAGACTCTAACAAGCGATGAAGAAGGGCAATATGTCATAGTTAAGGGATCTATCCATCAAGAAGAGCTAACAATTATAAATGTTGGTGGCCCCAACTAGAGACCCCACAAATATATACATCGATTAATCACAAACATAAGCAATCTTATTGATAATCTTTTGGAAATTGTAGGTGACTTTAATACTCCCTTGCAACAATGGACAGATCATCTAGGCAGAAAATCAATAAAGAAACAAAGGCTTTGAATGATACACTGGACCAGAGGGATTTGACAGATCTATTCAGAACTTTTCATCCAACAGCAGCAGAATACACAATCTTCTCGAGTACACGTGGAACATTCTCCAAAACAGATCACACAGTGGGTCACAAAACAGCCCTCAATAAATATAAAAGAACTGAGATCATACCATGCAAATTTTCAGATCACAACACTATGAAACTTGAAATCAAGCAAAAGAAAAATTTGGAAAGCTTCTGAATGCGTGGAGGTTAAAGAACATCCTATTGGAGAAAGAATGGGCCAACCAGACGATGAAAAGAGAAATTAAAAAAATATGGCGGCAAACGAAAATGAAAACATGACAGTCCAAACCCTTTGGGATGCAGCAAAGGCAGCCCTAAAAGGAAAACACATTGCAATCCAGGCATTTCTCAAGAAATAAGAACAATCCAAAACACAAAATCGAACCTCACACCTAAAGAAACTAGAAGAAGAAGAGCAAAGAAACCCTACAGCCATTAGAAGAAATAATAGATTAGAGCAGAAATAAACACCATAGAATCCAAAAAAAAAAAAACAACAACCAAAAAACAAAACGCAAAACACAAAACAGTAGAACAGATCAGTGACTCTAAGAACTGCTTTTTTTTAACGAATAAATAAACTTGATAACCCCCTAGCCAGCTTTCTCAGAAAGAAATGAGAATCCAAAGAGATGAAATCATGAATGAAAGAGGAGAGATCACAGTCAACACCACAGAAATTCAATTATTAGAGAATACTATTAAAATTTATATGCCAACAAACTGGACAACCTGAAAGAAATGGACAACCACATGGAAGAAATGGAAGAAATACCTAGACAACCACACACTACCCAAACTCAAATGGGAAGAAATAGAAAATTTGAACAGACCCATAACCAGCGAAGAAATTCAATCAGTTATCAAAAATCTCCCAACAAATAGGAGTCCTGGGCCAGAAGTCTTCCCAGGGGAATTCTACAAGACATTGAAAGCAGAGTTAATACCTATACTTTTCAAGCTGTTGAACAAAGAAATGGAAGAAAAGCTTCCGGACTCATTCTGTGAAGCTAGCATTACCTTGATTCCCAAAACAGATAGAGACCCCACTAAAAGGGAGAATGACAGGCCAATGTTCCTGATGAACATGGATGCCAAAATTCTTAACAAGATACTAGCAAATCCAATTCGGCAGTGTATGAAAGAATTCTTCACCATGATCAAGTGGGATTCATTCCTGGGCTACAGGGCTGGTTCAATATTCACAA